>NC_030432.2:20763394-20765894 GCF_001660625.3 Ictalurus punctatus
CAGAAATGTGGGTGTTAATTCAGTAGTTAAGTCAGTAATGTGGGTGTTAAGTCAGTAATGTGGGTGTTAAGTCAGTAATGTAGGTGTTAAGTCAGTAATATGGGTGTAAATTCAGTAATGTAGGTGTTAAGTTAGTTATTTAGGTGTTAAGTCAGTAATGTGGGTGTTAAGTAAGTAGTGTAGGTGTTAAGTCAGTAATGTAGGTGTTAAGTCAGTAATGTGGGTGTTAAGTAAGTAGTGTAGGTGTTAAGTCAGTAATGTAGGTGTTAAGTCAGTAATGTAGGTGTTAAGTAAGTAGTGTAGGTGTTAAGTCAGTAATGTAGGTGTTAAGTCAGTAATGTGGGTGTTAAGTAAGTAGTGTAGGTGTTAAGTCAGTAATGTAGGTGTTAAGTCAGTAATGTAGGTGTTAAGTCAGTAATGTGCGCATTAATTCAGTAATGTAGGTGTTAAGTCAGTAATGTGGGTGTTAAGTCAGTAATGTAGGTGTTAAGTCAGTAATGTGGGTGTTAATTCAGTAATGTAGGTGTTAAGTCAGTAATGTAGGTGTTAAGTCAGTAATGTGGGTGTTAATTCAGTAATGTAGGTGTTAAGTCAGTAATGTGGGTGTTAATTCAGTAATGTGGATGTTAATTCAGTAATGTAGGTGTTAAGTCAGTATTGTGGGTGTTAAGTCAGTATTGTGGGTGTTAAGTCAGTAATGTAGGTGTTAAGTCAGTAATGTGGGTGTTAATTCAGAAATGTGGGTGTTAATTCAGTAATGTGGGTGTTAAGTCAGTAATGTGGATGTTAATTCAGTAATGTAGGTGTTAAGTCAGTATTGTGGGTGTTAAGTCAGTATTGTGGGTGTTAAGTCAGTAATGTAGGTGTTAAGTCAGTAATGTGGGTGTTAATTCAGTAATGTGGGTGTTAAGTCAGTAATGTATGTGTTAATTCAGTAATGTGGGTGTTAATTCAGTAATGTGGGAGTTAAGTCAGCAATGTGGGTGTTAATTCAGTAATGTGGGTGTAAATTCAGTAATGTAGGTGTTAAGTCAGCAATGTGGGTGTTAATTCAGTAATGTGGGTGTAAATTCAGTAATGTGGGTGTTAAGTCAGCAATGTGGGTGTTAAGTCAGTAATGTGGATGTTAATTCAGTAATGTGGGTGTTAAGTCAGTAATGTGGGTGTTAAGTCAGTAATGTGGGTGTTAAGTCAGTAATGTGGATGTTAATTCAGTAATGTGGGTGTTAATTCAGTAATGTGGGTGTTAAGTCAGCAATGTGGGTGTTAAGTCAGTAATGTGGATGTTAATTCAGTAATGTGGGTGTTAAGTCAGTAATGTGCGCATTAATTCAGTAATGTAGGTGTTAAGTCAGTAATGTGGGTGTTAAGTCAGTAATGTAGGTGTTAAGTCAGTAATGTGGGTGTTAATTCAGTAATGTAGGTGTTAAGTCAGTAATGTGGGTGTTAATTCAGTAATGTAGGTGTTAAGTCAGTAATGTGGGTGTTAATTCAGTAATGTGGGCGTTAATTCAGAAATGTGGGTGTTAATTCAGTAGTTAAGTCAGTAATGTGGGTGTTAAGTCAGTAATGTGGGTGTTAAGTCAGTAATGTAGGTGTTAAGTCAGTAATATGGGTGTAAATTCAGTAATGTAGGTGTTAAGTTAGTTATGTAGGTGTTAAGTCAGTAGTGTAGGTGTTAAGTAAGTAGTGTAGGTGTTAAGTCAGTAATGTAGGTGTTAAGTCAGTAATGTGGGTGTTAAGTAAGTAGTGTAGGTGTTAAGTCAGTAATGTAGGTGTTAAGTCAGTAATGTAGGTGTTAAGTAAGTAGTGTAGGTGTTAAGTCAGTAATGTAGGTGTTAAGTCAGTAATGTGGGTGTTAAGTAAGTAGTGTAGGTGTTAAGTCAGTAATGTAGGTGTTAAGTCAGTAATGTAGGTGTTAAGTCAGTAATGTGCGCATTAATTCAGTAATGTAGGTGTTAAGTCAGTAATGTGGGTGTTAAGTCAGTAATGTAGGTGTTAAGTCAGTAATGTGGGTGTTAATTCAGTAATGTAGGTGTTAAGTCAGTAATGTGGGTGTTAATTCAGTAATGTAGGTGTTAAGTCAGTAATGTGGGTGTTAATTCAGTAATGTGGATGTTAATTCAGTAATGTAGGTGTTAAGTCAGTATTGTGGGTGTTAAGTCAGTATTGTGGGTGTTAAGTCAGTAATGTAGGTGTTAAGTCAGTAATGTGGGTGTTAATTCAGAAATGTGGGTGTTAATTCAGTAATGTGGGTGTTAAGTCAGTAATGTGGATGTTAATTCAGTAATGTAGGTGTTAAGTCAGTATTGTGGGTGTTAAGTCAGTATTGTGGGTGTTAAGTCAGTAATGTAGGTGTTAAGTCAGTAATGTAGGTGTTAATTCAGTAATGTGGGTGTTAAGTCAGTAATGTATGTGTTAATTCAGTAATGTGGGTGTTAATTCAGTAATGTAGGTGTTAAGTCAGCAATGTGGGTGTTAATTCAGTAATGTGGGTGTA